>NC_068367.1:30838608-30871108 GCF_020536995.1 Dreissena polymorpha
TAACATTGGGAATGATCAAAGATTGTAGACAAAGCGCTGGCTTTGAAGATTTGTTTTATCCTATCAACACACCGCAAAAGAAACCACGAATGAATTTACAAACTATGCATAATCTAAACTAAAACGATATACTTGCACTCAAAAAGACTACACATTTTAAGTAACTTTGGTAGTTCTAGTTGTTTTCGGCTGTACAAATTGATATGGGGCATGTGGAATTAATGCTAACCCTTGACAAGTCATTCTTATATGTAAGCGCAAATGCCTGATCAGCGTTTATGGACTTTACAGGATGATTTGGGACTACACTTTATGCACGTGCATTAATACCAATTTACTCCACAAAGGGTCTTATATGAACCACTTGTTTACGTTCCGTGCAAATATTTAAATAGAAAGTGAATAGAGTGTTCAGATGCCGTTTAAAAGGATTTCAATCTCAAACTTACAACTACAAGACCAGTTCGATTATATAGGTTTTGTATTTTAGAACAAATGTTCTATTGAAAAAAAAAACACAAACAGAATGTAGTTCTGTGGCCCCATTGTCATTTAAATCATTCATTCGTCGAAACGATATTCATGATAAAATAAATCCATTTAACGAAGGCATAAATCTCATTTATCAGTCACACTAAACCAGAATGAATCACAAACACACACGTTTCAATAAACATTAGTCTAGTGGCATGTTAGTTCATATTTAAAATGGTTAACTATGCATCAACACATCATGATAACAGCTATCTAAGGCACAATTTAATGACGTTAAGTTTATCTTTATTTAGTGTTTTATGAAGATTACTTAAAAAGACCTTATCTAATAGAGCCTCATACTAGTTTTTAGTATATTTGCGTTTACGCAAATATACTTTAGTAATACCGTATTTCAAAAACACTTCGCAAATCGGTTGGCCTTTTTGATGCCTTACCAGATTTTGGGTAGACGGAATAGACATTTAACATAGCATTTTTTAATTCTTAAAATGTTTCACTTAAAAACGTTTTTGTAACATTTTCCTCCAAAACAATTGCATACACCATTTTTAGTGAATTTTTCTAAGACCGTTTTACGTGAAAAAACGTTGTTAGAAACTGAAACAAATTTCGTTTTTAAAACAATTTCAGAGCTACGGACTGGCAGTAATCCGCCCACATGATACCAACAATGGCCGCGCCCATGAGAGAATGTCATAAATCGGCTTGTTTGGCTATTTAGAAACTGTTATTTTAGATATATGAGTTATTTATTTACTAAATATTGCTAATGACTACAATGGATGGAATTCGAAGGATATGTTCGATGTGAATGAAGGACTTTCTGGATCTTGACAGCTTGACACGACAAAACTGGCATACTGGTATTTTTAGATTAAATCACATTTTGCTTTTTATTGCTTATTGAATGACTATGATACCCGATATCAACATATCTTATGGGATTTGCAGATCACCAAGCTGTCCTGAAATTCAACATTGATTACAAACCCTTTACTGGTTTGTATTCTTTCTTCTTTCTTTTTTAAAGTTAAATGAACTGTGCCACAGTAAAAGACACATTAAGGCGAGTGTGGCCAGTTTGGATCCAGATCAGCCTGTGGTCGCTTGAAAGCTGTTTGCTTAAAAGCGGGTTTCTGACAATAACAAATAGTTTCATTGGATACCGATTAGACTGCGTTTTTTTGTGACCTTGCTGAAATAATAGAATTGTAATTAATCAAATGATTTTTTTCGAACATTAATCAAGTGCTTTTTGCCTGGTCCCTCGGGATCAATGACTCTAGCGCTTTCGTGTTGTGAATTGAATACCGCTTAAGGCGCTGGCATGGGGACATGAGAGATGTTGCACGTTTCATTATCTCTCATGAACCGACTCAATAAAACCGAGTCGGCAATATATGACTTAAGTTTTGGTTTGGTTGCTCTCGAGGGATAAATTTTTTTCAGAATCTTTCTAAAAGCCAAGTGTTAGAGTGTAGACTTTGATTGCAGGAGGTTGCACTGTGGGTTTGATCCCAAGAAGCGACATTGAAAACTAGCACACTTTGTTATCTAAAAGGCTTCTAAAACCGATGTACTAAGATAATGTTAAATTTCTCTCACATGATCGATGGTCATCATGAGTTATATTATATAAAATCTCACAGCTGTAGTAAACAATGGGACAATAATTAATGAACGCATCTTTTATTTGTCCTGTCACTTTGAGTTGATATGGCCTAGATTAAAATATATGACTTGACTTTACCAGCACTCTTGTGACAGAGCTAAAGTGTAAATGTACTATTGAAGATCACCTTAATCCAGATTTGCTAAAATAGAAGTGCGGAAAGTTTTAAGGGTGCGACAAGTAAACAAACAATGGGTCATTATCAACAGGCCACAACTGATTATGACTATTTTAAAACAAGAAAAATCACTGCCTGATTTAGATTACCTTACATAGTTCAATAAAAACTAATTTCAGAAGCCTGGTAACAGTTTCACTTAAATGTTACCAATGTTTCAGACCAGGGCCTTGATTTTGAAATATAGGACATCCATGGTCAGATGATGTCATTAAAGATACTAATTTATTTCAAACACATACACATGTAAACATGTATCTTTAACTAATGTAGATGTTATAAATAGTAAAATGCACTAAGTCAGAAGGCATTTGACTTTTCTGCTGGTGCGTCGGCACACCAGGTGGCTTGGCTGCAATGGTTTGATCGACTGCTTGGATGTGTAGTTACATTATAATTGACCAGTCGCCAGATGTCAATCAAACTCACGAAATTATCAATCAGATTTCGTTTATTGCGACCACATGGTCCGGCAAACAAAGACTGTCGGAGTAATGGATAAAGCGTTTTATGAAAACACAACTTAGTGGGCGGAGCGATCTCGTATTTGGCGACTGGTAAATTATATTATACAGTATATCAAACTGTATTATTTCAGCTATGTTTGCATCTAGTATACTTATATTGATAATATTTTACAAAATTAAGGTATAATATGAATGATAAACTTGACAGTAATTTATACTGATAATTATTTGATATATGTTGCTTGATACAATTATGTACATCTATATAAAATGATATCATGCTGTAACTTCAATGATGAATTTCAGTGAATTAAGTTAAATCCAAAATTTAAGTCACTCCCATCTCTCTCCCGCAGCGCGCATACCGAAAGGTATTGTCGTGTACAGATCCAGATCCAAAAATGTTATACTTAATTATGTATCATGTTGTTTAGAGGGGATGATTTTCCATCTGCTGTATCAATGTATTGTTTTACTTCTTTAATCAATGTGTTTGATATATAAACATAGCCCCGGGGTCAGAGCTTCAGACAATGCATATTTCACCCCTGATCTTTTTCTAATGGATGTTTGTTTATAGGTCAGGGGTGTTATTTTGCTTGTTTGTTTATAGGTCAGAAGTGTAATTTTACATGTTTGTGTATTAGTCAGGAGTGTTATTTGACATGTTTGTGAATTAGTCAGGAGTGTTATTTTACATGTTTGTGTATTAGTCAGGAGTTTATTTTACATGTTTGTGTATTAGTCAGGAGTGTTATTTTACATGTTTGTGTATCAGTCAGGAGTGTTATTTGACATGTTTGTTTATAAGTCAGGACTGTTATTTTGCTTGTTTGTTTATAAGTCAGGAGTGTTATTTTACTAGTTTGTTTATAAGTCAGGTGTGTTATTTTGCTTGTTTGTTTATAAGTCAGGAGTGTTATTTCGCTAGTTTGATTATTAAACAGGAGTGTTATTATGCTTGTTTGTATATAAGTCAGGATTGTTATTTTGCTTGTTTGTTTATAAGTCAGGAGTGTTATTTTACATGTTTGTGTATAAGTCAGGAGTGATATTTTACATGTTTGTTTATAAGTCAGGAGTGTTATTTTACATGTTTGTGTATAAGTCAGGAGTGTTATTTTACATGTTTGTGTATACGTCAGGACTGTTATTTTGCTTGTTTGTTTATAAGTCAGGAGTGTTATTTTGCTACTTTGTTAGTAAGTCAGGAGTATTATTTTGCTTGTTTGTTTATAAGTCGGAAGTGTTATTTTGCTTGTTTATTTATCAGTCAAGAGTGTTATTTTGCTAGTTTGTTTATAAGTCAGGAGTGTTATGTTGCTAGTTTGTTTATAAGTCAGGAGTGTTATTTTATATTTTTGTGTATTAGTCAGGATTGTTATTTTGCTTGTTTATTTAAAGATCAGGAGTGTTATTTTGATTGTTTGTTTATAAGTCAGGAGTGTTATTTTCTTATTTTTTTATAGGTCAGGAGTGTTATTTTGCTTGTTTGTTTAGTAGTCAGGAGTGTTGTTTTGCTAATTTGAATATGATTTATACTATCGTTTTTGAATCTTTGACAATTATTTTGAAACGTGTTATTGTGGAAAACTGTGCACAATTTCACAAACACCACGTCACTTAGTGGTTAAGTATCGGCAAAGCGAACCAAGAAATGACTGTTGCATTGTTAAATATATGTCTTTAACATTACTACTTTATTTATTCATTATTCCGTTGCATATGGGAACTGTTTGTTTAGAGAATAAACAAAACATTAATAAAGAAGTTATTGGAGGGAAAATTTGTCGGCGAAAGGTATATGAATAATTCGTTGTTTTAGGAAGAAATTTGGTTATACTATGTGTTTTAATGCAGTAAGTATGACGAAAGGATCCGTATTATGTGCATATTTATGTGTTGTGTACGTGTTTTTGAGTAAATTTAATGGCAATGGATGATTCAAGTCAAATTAAATGCATACGTACATAAAACAAGTCATGCGTTTATTCAAAGTGAATATATTTTGTTACCTTAAGTAGATATCCGAAGATAAAATATTTGTCTTTAGTGAAAAAAAAGTATTCAATGCGGTTGTCGTATAAGTATTAACCGAAATTGTTTTAGTAGAAAGCAGTATGGAGTTGTAGACTTGATGGGTAAAAACTCTTTATTTTATTACACAATACAATTCAAGAACATATAGATATTTTGTTATCCTGTCGTCGACTTAAATTCATTTTTTTATTAATTAAAGTAAACAAATGTCATTGATTTATTATTTAATAAATTCTATGTTGATGGTATTCATTAAAATATTGTTATAAACGAACATTCCAATTAGCATCCAAAGCAGAGATTTGTTTAAAATTGAACGAGTTAGCAGTACAAATAAATGAACCAGTGTCTAAAGCTCTAATTAATGTTGTTCTATGTATAATAAAACTTCAAAACTGTGTAATATTGAAGGGAACATTATATGCTTTTTTCAACTGTAATTGTGAAAGAATACAAAGTTGGTGGGTCAAATATGATATATATAAATCAAATAGTGTATATTGAAAAGCGGCCTATAATAAATCGTGATGATATTGTGTATATGCCTCTATGTTATAATTATACTTTTAAAATAAACAATACCCATGTTTATATTAAAAGTCTACATGCAAGAGGTATTCGTTTTGTGAGAGATAGTATGATAGAAAGAAATCGTTTTATTTCGAAAGTATCGTTGGACACCTGTCGTAACAAACATGATTTCATATTTAATTCTGAGTAATTAACATAATAAATACATGTTTTGAAAATTTGAAAGGCATGCAAAATTTTGATTGAAAAAAACTCAATGGACTATATGTCCAACTTACATTAAGAAAATATTAACCAGCGCTTATGAAGAGAAACATATTTATAAATTATTATTTAAAAACAGCGAAATTCCAGTTTTTCATACAAAATGGAACTAAGAATTATTTAATATTGATTGAAAAAATGTGCATGCGCTCTTGTTCAATCTTACTGAGAAAATTTATATATCTGATAGGCCCAGTGCCGAAACGTTAAGAGAATCTTTTGAACAAACTCTCAAATGATGTAAATAAACATTATTGCAAATAACTTGTGAAAATTCTGTTATAAAAAAGTAGAAAATATAGTGCACTAGTTTTGGTACTGTTCATTTACCCAAGACATTGTTAACTTTGTTGTTAAGATAATTTGTAGAAATTGACCAAGCATACCTTTTTATACTTAATGTCAGGATATAATTGATGGGATTAAAAATCCAAAAATGATTGATTTAAACATAGAATGCCATAGATTAAACGGTTTATCTTTAAGTGTCAGAGAAAAGAACAGACGGGCGGACAGTGCGACTGCTATATGCCACCTAACTGAGGGAATTACAAATATGAAATATATAAAAAATGTATGCTAATTCGATGATAACAAATATATAACTCATTCCATGGTTGCCATTATTCAACTCTCAACGTTATAACCCAACGTCTTCACACAAAACAATATCAAAGGCTCTAGAAGTCCTTTTATATGGACTAACTCATTCCAAAGACTCCCCGTGCCATCGAAGATTGTAGCGTATTATAATGGAGTCGATTTTGGTTCGACAGTCTAAATAAACATATTTGTCACCATGAAGTAGCATAATGTATACACCATTTTCGTAAGCCCTGGACTACCTATAAGGCATAGTAGGAAACTGTTTATGGGCCCTTAACTTTATTAAAAAAACATTGTTACATTTAATGACTTGCGAGCCTCGGTACTGGAAGGCTATTTTTAACGAGTGAAATCGACTGGGCACTGGCATCTAGTTTGCACTAGGCTGACTAGGGACCTAAGCATGTAGCACTGCCTATGGGCATCCACGGCGTTTAGTCTGGCACTGATGGACAGTAATGACAAAGTAACATAATAATTGTAAAAATAGATATTTAGTTTACGACACTTTATTTACTCCTTTACTAACGTTAACATTGTTGACCGTTTAAGTGGGTCGTGAAAGTACATGACAATGTCAAAAGAAGACTCTACTTGTGTTTTTCTGTTGAAATTACGAATGCCATGATTGAGGACAGAAAGTGTTTTTAAATTCTGGAAGGGGGCTGTTATCATTAAATTCGTGTCTCTAATGTTGTTGTGAAACTTGTTCGGTCAACATAATTTGGCCAGTCTTTGGTGTATATGAGTCATATGGTAATTTACGTTTTTAGAAAATTTACTGACTCTACAGATAACATTTTGACATTCAAAGTTGAGGCATCGGTATTTTCCTATTGCTTACGTTGACACTGCAAGTCGGTATACCGCCCCGCATGTTCGACAACTCTGGCAATACAAAACTACGAAAATACGGACACAATGATTATTCATGAGAACTACGGCATGCGACTAACGCTTCCCAATACCATTCTCGCGATCGCTCGTAAATGTTTGGAATTTGTCGCGGGAAGTTCTAATGTAATATATAGTCCCACAAATGATAAAAAACGAGCATTTTGTATCTCGTGGAAGTCCTAAGAGAAATGTTACATGTTGACATTCTTTTGTTTTGTTAAATGACCTTAGGCATTATAGTCGTTGAATGCCAATAAACACGTCACTAAGCAGAAATATGTTTGCGTTATTAAATTATATAAGTACTTTAAAATAAGTAGTTATCATTTCTTAATCGGTTGTCTGTGAAACTGATTGATAATACTGTAGCTAACATGTTTTGCTCAAATGTTCTGAAAAATAGGCTTGCGATGATCTTGAAATTATCGAAATAGTTCACACATTTTTTAGTATATTTTAAACGTAAAAACACACGTTATGCTGTATTTTGAGCTTAGTTCATTTCCGTTTAATATAAAAAAGCGAAGTTAATTGTTTGTTTGAGCAATACAAAATGGTTCATAACCCGTATATTATGTCATCGAAAATAAATAGAGTTTTACTTTAAGCCTCTGAACTGTTATCTGTGGATTTAATTGAATCAAACAGAATTGCTGTGGTTTTAGTTATATCTTGAACAATCAGCACTACACAATATTAAATGTACTGAGTTTACAATTGTTGAACATGCTTTGAATAATCAATACTTTCCCATCTGGAAAAGCTACATGCGAATGCTTGAACTATTGAACGTACACATCTGAGCACAAATGGAAAAACTGTACATTTTTTACCATGAAATAACAAGCTACCTATCAACAAGTGTCGCTGACTTTTCCTGAAGAGCAAAAATAATATTTGCAGCAAAGAAAATGTGGAGACGAATTTCATTACTTGCTCAAATGTTCTTACTTAGCATTGGAAAGAAAGTATTTTCGTTTTTTAAGAAAAATCCAATTATTGTGATTCGAAAATACCATGAATGGGAAAGACATAATTAAATGAATAAATGTCAGTAATGTGTTAATATTGTATGAAAATATGTTCAATACCCACCTAACAACAATACATATTAGTAGTGTTATCATATGATATTAAAAAAGTGTGACCGTATATTTTGATAGTGAACCCTCATTGCTGACACATTGGTAGTTTTTCGTTTCCTTGTGGCCCTTCCTATTGTATTCTGCGTTATACCCTTTTTGTTGTGTTAATAGTTAATAGTCTTTTGAAAATCGTCTAGAATGGTATATAGTTGAAACTGAATTTCAATTTTGCATTGCATTTTGTAAACCTTTTCTCACCTTTTTATAGAAATTCTTATATGCTGAATGAAATAATTAATTTTTCTATTACCCAATTTAGCATCATGTACAACGGGTCGTTATAAATGGTTTTATTGTACACAAAAACAAAATTGCATCCACAGTCATTCAATGTGAGCACATTGTATAATATATTGACACACCTAGATAAGTTGTTAGCACGGATTGTTGTACTCGCTTTTCGGTAAAAGGTTTGTTTAAGGGCGAGATACAGCGACTAAATAATTGACTACTCTGTTAATTTTAATGAAAACTGAGCAATTTTAATGTTGCGGGAGGCTGTTGCTTGATGACGTAAAAAAATTCCTGATTAAAATACTTAACCTCAAACACTCACCTGTAAACATGTAGTAGATATTTATATGGTATATCTTCATCTTGTGGAATGTTGCTTTCTGTTTATAACCGCATTGCTTAAATATCATGTTTGTGTTTGTACATATAAATACTCAGTCGTAAGTAAAGATATTTCTTTCGCAAATCGTTTTATATTATTTACGTAACGCATACATGCCACTAGTGTTCTGGTCCACATGGAAAATATTGAGACACACACACATAATAAGGAGCATTTTGTATCGCGTCACATGTATGTTATCACACCCCATCCAGCGTTGAAATTTTGACTATTGGAATAAGGAACACTTATTGTGTATGTGTTAATGTTATTGTTTTGAAGTATTGTATGAACTATTCGTTGATTTTGAGTGTGTTTGGGCTTTTAAGTGGTTATATTGTCAAGCCTCAACTCGAAGGTCAAAATGAGTTTCTATTAGTGAATCACTTATCTTGAAAATGTAACCCTCCTTGACAGTTGCATATAAATATGCAATAATTATTTGCAAATACTTTAACTCCGACAGAAACTGACCACAAAAAAAGGATGGTTGCAGTCACTTCATTTTTGTTAAGAAACGATATATTTAATGCATCCGGATTAATCGTACTGCGGAAAAAATACTGAAAACTTTATATATGTTACTTTAGGTACAAAAAAATCCTGCTGCAGCATTAAAGTGTTTTGTTAGGAAAAGAGGAGCTCACATGCCATTTGAAATGAAACATGGGTTAATATGCATAGTTCTTTCCCCTGTATATAAATATACAGTATGCACATACTTCAGTTATATATACAAGGTTCTTGACACTGCTCTAGCCTTATTTAATTACAAAATCTAAAATTTTGATTTACTAAGACCTTTAAATTGTACCGCGCATGATAGCGTGCTTTGTTTTAATTCAATTTTCATCCTTCAGAAATATTCGGTGCCTGATTTGAAAAACGTAAGCGCCCAAACATGTGATTGTTTCATTAGAGACTGTTTCAGGAGATTAGAAAAAATATGCAACGGTTTGTAATGTTATGTTATCCGTAGCTTATGACTCGGTATTAAGGACAATGCATACTGTTACATCCGGCCTAAGCAGATCTTGTAAAGTGCGAAATGACAGCAACAAGCATCCTGAAAATGACGAGTGGAAAGGTTTTGCTTTTCTCAGGTCGGATGAATCAATAAGAGGTATATCGGTTGGTTTTTCGAAATGCCGAGTCACTAGAAGTGGGTTCTCTGGTTTTCCTTAGAGGTTTTACTGTCATTTTGCATCGTACACAATTTGATATGATAAACATTACTGATATTGACGGGAGATATCAAGTGAATATCGATGGGCCCTTACACGTTACGGATGATTGCCAATGATTATCAGAATAACACACACACACATTTTTTTTAATTCGGTTCCAATTCGCGAAAAAGAACATGAAAATCAACAAATTTTAGGAGCCCACCAACCGACAATCCTGGATCGCCCTGCAACTTTTTGTTAAATATCCCTTATAGTGAAACTGACCCTGTTCCATTTAGTTCTTATAATAAATATTTTATAAATCAAAAACGTTTTCTAGAATTAATAAGCCGACATACACATTACTCAAGAACAAAATACAACTTTGGTGTTCCGTACATTTACTTAAGTGACAACACGGATACATATATTTACTGTATTTTCGCTTTCTTTTTTATTGTTCATTATCAAAATATACAATATCATATGTTTTACTATACATTTATACTCTAACAAAATAAGCATGCTCACACAAAAGTAATTTACAGCACAGTTTTGCAAGTGAAAATCTTAATGAGGAATATTGGAGAAATACGCAATATAACACTATAGGCAAAATTTGATAATCATAGGTTACGCAAGAAATCAACCACAACAAACACTTTCAGAAATTCCACTCCATATTTTTATAAATTCGTCGAAAATAACTAATTTACGCCATCATTTCCACCATTCATTACAAGTATAGTGAAACATCAATATGCTAGGTATTATTCGTGACTTGCTAAAAATAAAATTTTGCTATCTGTATTAATTTCAATTTTCAGGGTCATTGCGAAGGCAAAATCACAGAACTTTAAAGGTACAGCACATTCACACTTGGTTTATACCTTGCGCCAAAACAAATACAATTGCAATTAGTCATCTCTTTCGCTAGGCTGAATGGATTAAGGACAGGGTATTTTCCTGTTTCATGCTTACTATATAGGCGTGTTATAGCTTCTTATACGCACATTTTACCGATCATACCACCTAAATATGCGTTCTGACAACAATATTGTAAACAAACACATTTCTTAAACGGATATAAATGTACCACAACTACCAACATTTTCATACCGATTTTTGTCTTAAATTACCGAAATGATAAAAACATATTTATTGTGATTGCTTTCATTAACTATTTTCATTTCGCTTTCTTATGATGTACCGGTACAGCGAAAATTCGTCTTCTGTCAAAGTTGCAATCTTGCTCAGATCTGACAGTAGACGAGTGAACAATATAGACATTACTATGAGACCCGACACTAAGTTCGTGTTTACCAAATATTTATGGTATCGCCTTATTTTAGGATTAAGGTGTACAGATAATCTTAAGTCAACGGGTGGACATTCTCAACGGGTTTCAGACTGAAGATTAATATTTAAACCTTCCAAGCCTGTTGTTGAACCACAGTTCGATTAGTCGGGTTTCTTTTTTATTCGTATCAAGCTTGTCAATTAAGTGGGGTTTGAATACACTTGAATGAATGATTTATTTTATTAACCACTTTATTGCTGCAAATTGAAGCGACAAAGCGCGAAATGCTAAACGCTGTCTCTGATGAATTTTATCGAACATTTGCATGTGATATTTACGTGCAGATCAATAATCAATTGAGTCAAAGTCCAACATCGATCATACAATCGCGCAATTTATAAATAAAATTGCTCGTTAACGATGCCTGTAAAACAGAAAGAACTGCAAACTTAGTTATATTAGTGTTCTCAACTATCATCTCATGATCTCACATTCGCCTGTGGATCCGTCTGAAACTATAGCATATATAAATAAATATGTTTTCTAATTTCTATGAGGAGAAGCGTAACATCTCACTCCGCGTGTGCATTGGCAACAAACAAGTCGTATTGAAACATAAAAAACTAGTTGATCGGCAAATGACCTTTTTAAGTGTTATTAATAGTTAATTATTCATGTTTTGAATTAAATCGAATATCCCGCGTTTCAAGATTATGTTTTGAAACTTAAAAAGTTATATATATATATATATATATATATATATATATATATATATATCTACGAAAGCAATTTGAAGTTTGGCGTCAACAAAAGTACAAATGTACATCTAATATGACTGATTTAATCGCAGTCTGTTAAAGGTTCACTAATTATGAAGATTAAAATCACATTAACCGCCGATCATAAGTACCGGTATGCGATGCTAAAAATGAATAATGTAATAGTAGATGTATACGTATCAAGCCGTTCACTCTTGAAAGACTCCTCTAAACAGATATCTGGCATGGCTACTATATCATTTATTAATTTAATAATTCACTGGCCCGTAACAATCTAAGCACTGCCAATTGATCATTAATGCATTACCTGGAGAGAGGTACGGTTGTGTGAAAAATATCAGATAGTTTATTGCATTGTATAAGTTTGTGTAATCGGTTGAGGAGAAAATATAATTGCATTTGTTGGATTATAATTCGGAGTTTGATTTTCAGGTATGTTTTTATAAACTTATACGACAAATAACGGCGAAATGAATTTCTCCTTACTCTTTAAATAGCACGTTTAGAAGGTAACATATAACGATACACCAATCATTATTTTCAAGCAGTTAAGTGAAGTGTTTAGAAAAATATATAAATTATAAATAATAAAAGAGATAACATTTTAAATTAAAAACGACAACCACATATTATCCAAAAATATTTAGGGCACACT
The DNA here is from genome assembly GCF_020536995.1 of Dreissena polymorpha. Lineage (NCBI taxonomy): Eukaryota > Metazoa > Mollusca > Bivalvia > Myida > Dreissenidae > Dreissena > Dreissena polymorpha. The sequence continues at coordinate 30,851,426 of NC_068367.1, forward strand.
AACACACTCCAGGGGCATGATTTAGTAAAATTATTGGTCGATCACACATATGCTTAGTGGAGAGGATGCCTTTTCAAAGATGCTAAAGTCATGATAAACATGACATCCAGTTAAACCTTTTGAAAGTTGTGTTGGCCTGTATTTCATTTCAAATACATATTTACCTTTAATAACAATTTTCCCTTTTGTGGCACGGGAAAAACTAAGCGCTCTTACATATAAGATCCCTTTCCCCGGTACTCGTTACTATCTTGGTAATTGAGTTAGTCATGATCTAGACCTTCATCGACTTTGGCTGTCATTGGTTAAGACGTTACACATCCAAAACCCATGGTTACCACCAGCTTGCGAGTATTAATTACGATCTGTCCAGCGTAACGCTATTAAAGACTTGAAGAAACTTTTTTTAATAAATCTTGACTGTAAAAGCAAATTCAACATATAAATACTATAATAGTATATGTTTAACAGCATTTGCATAAGTACATAAATATTTAAATATGGTAATGGACGGCACAACATGAATGACATAAAAGCCTTTTGATGCGTTATGGGTTACATTTGGCCACAATCAGAGGGCGCTAGACATCAGCCTTATTTTTCTAGTTAATCGCGGCCCAAGCCGGGTTGAGCGGCCCTTCCGTTTCATCGGACTTCCACTAAATTACGCATCACAATTTACCTATATTCAAAGTACAATTTTGTGAAAATGACCTTTACCAGTCCAAGTGGGAATTTTATTATTATTGATTTATTATATTTTAATAAATATATTTATAAAACTGACGTACAGCAGAAAATCTATAACATAAACGCATCAGTTGAAAAAGATATTCAAACTTTCAAACGCTTTTTTAAACTTTTTTATTTCTTTTTCCAATGTTTCTGAAATTCAAACCATCAATTGGTAATTTTTGGACCGGATTTGGGGAAAGGAGATACCTTTTATGTTTGGGAATATGACAAATAAAGTCTTTATAAATGCGTTGATTGTTGTTGTATATTCTTAAATTGCAACATTGACGATATGTTTAAAGGTTATGTCAAGCTCGGTGGTTTGGCTGCTCGTTTTGATTGGTCATGCTAGTCACGTGATCACACAGTCTGGAAACGATGCAAAACGTCTCTATGAGCAGGTGTTCGTGAAAGAAACTTACAACAAAAGGATTCGCCCTGTCGAAAATCAATCAAGTGCCATAGGTACCCTTTATAACAGTGTTTATGGACGATATTTCGCACTTAATTATATGGTTTTATAGGTATATATTTGAAAAAATAAATCATATACAGAAATATTAAATTTATTTATCTTTTTTTCGTTTGCTCTCGCATGCCATTCCAATTATCATAATGTCACCAACATACAAACTCCTTGCGTACTTCATGACATGATAATACTCAAAGATTTGAATAAATACATAACACATCATGTATATATGCAAACATTTATTCCAGATGTGTATGTCAATCTTCACCTTCTGTCGATCAACGAACTAAGCGAGACAGACGAGGTTCTCACGACAACAGCGTTTCTGTCTCTGAGCTGGAATGACACGTTTCTGAAATGGGACCCGCACACGTTTGGGGGAATCAAGTTCTATCATTGGCCCCAGGTAAACATTGAATCACTTAACAAATGTGTGTCAATATATTGAATAGGCTTAAAATATAAAAAATATAACTTCAAAAACTCAATAATTAAATAGCAAATTGCAAATATGTAACTGATCCAAAAGGACTCATTATGTTTTGAAACACTACATGTAAAAATACATACTTCATTCATAACACTTATATCTTATTTAGGAGTCCCGTTGTCTTTCACGTTTTTATATGGCAATTAATAGCGAGGTGAAGTTCTGATGCGAATGCATTCTAAAACAAGGACATTCCCAGTGGGCACCGACACGTTGCTGCAACGTTGTATTTAGGTGCAGTCAAACGTTGCAGTTTGGTTGTACCAATGGTGTATATGAAAGTTTTCCCGACGTTTTTTTCCAAACGTTGCTGCAACGTTTTTTTCCAAACGTCGCTGCACCGTTGTATTCAGGTCGCATTAAAACGCAGTTTTTTTAAAATTCTATTGAAAATAATATAAAAATATATAATATAATAATATACCCTTTCTAGTATTAACGGCAGTTATGGACATTTTCGAGTCCTTTACCTAGAAAGAACTATCACGTGATATTTATAGAGAGATTAATGAAACGCTCCCTGACTGGGAATCGAACCCACCAACTCCCGATCGCTAGGCGGACACCTCATTCACTTCACACGGCGACTGTTGAAAGTTTCAGACAAAATTGATGACAATTTATTTTTTGTTAAAACTTTGAAACTAGATTCTACCATTTCACGCTGGTAATGCGGATACTTCGATAACAGATGGCACTTCGATAACAGATGGCACTTCGATAACAGAGAACAACAAAAGGCACGCGCGAGAGGTAAGTTCCTCAGGGTTATTTAAAGTTATACCCTAAAGAGAAATGTTTTAGCGAAGGCACATGGTCGATTTGATAAATGGTGTATCCTTTTCTATTGGGAAGATGATAATCTAACAGAAGATTTGTGTCCTAAATATTGAAAATTCGGTCGGAACACTGCATGAATTGAATAAATAGTAAACATTTCAACGAAATTAAACTACTTAGAAATATTGCAAGACATTGTATGATATTTCAGCATGCAGAATAATCACTGTTCTTCAAATACTGAAATTTTGATAGTATTCAATGATATATAAATGAAGATATAGCATGTTCTATTCATGACGTTGCAGACACTTTGATTCCCGATAAAGGACACTACGGATAACAAAGACTTAACATATTGGGCACTTTTATTGCCGAGTTTTATCTTCTACTTGAAATGTATTTATGTAAATTATGCCTATTTTCACCAAACATTTTGAAGTATGATTCAATGTGCATTGTCAAGCCCGACACATTGGGAAAAAATAGCATAACTTAATTTCAAACACACGTGAAATATAGCCAATGGCGTTGTTCGTTTTCACAAATATCATTACTATTAATTTATACTATTAATATTATAATTGGAATTTTTAAATAAGATTAATATGCGTATTTCTAAAGAAGTGACGACCGGAAATAATTGTCAATATGATGAACTTGTGTTTATTTGTAACTTGAGGTTCAGAAAGATAGAAATACAACGGATCGTGTAGATCAACACGATCGTGTTAAATTGTACTTATAGCAGGGCTCTAAATAACGGGAGCGAGGATGTTTTCGTTTCTAATTTATGTCAGTATATACATTTGTTTGTATTGCCTACTTACTTCAACATTATTCCACAGCGAATTATGCATTTCTGATGCACTAAAAAAGAGTGTTATATCTGGTAAAAAGTGTGGGGTAATCGGGAATAGAAGTGCCATTGTCATTGCAATGTTCGGTTAAAACAGTGTCCATGAAAATCTGGCATCCGACTCTTTGAACAATTGAATTTCATGAAATATGTTATTTAAGTAAACTTAAATGTTACATGGTGTAACATTAATGGACATATTGATCTTTTATTTGGAATATTAAGCACTTTTTTATTTATTTCCAAATATTTTTTATTTTGTTTAAATATGTACTGATCATCCAAGTCGTGCTGATTATCGATGGAATTTATCATTTTTACATATAATTCACTGTTTTTCCGCGATTTTTTTTCTTCTCAATACGAGTTTTCCGCGAATTTCTTTCTTCTCAATACGAAGTGCTCTACCATAAATCGACCAAACAGTATCCCGTGTCTGAAAACCAAATGAACAGATCATACATGCAAAATAGCTGAAGAACTCTTCTTTCGCGCGTGGTTTTTGTTGTTCTCTGTTATCGAAGTGCCATCCGTTATCAAAGTATCCGCATACCCGGCGTGCATTTGAATGCATAATACAACTTAAACAATATATTTTATCCGGCAATTTTGAGTTAAAATTGATCTTTAGCATCTTTAATTTAAGCAACTGATTTGTAAAATTGAAAAAATTGAATTTCTAAAACTTACAAGAAATCATATTTTCATTGATGCTATGCATGAGCTGTATTATTATAAAGTACGATTCCTACTCGGGGAGTGTTTCAGTTTCCCTTCTTCAAACACCAAGTACTTGTTCTTTCTAGAAAACGGAATCGACCGTGTGCATATCTGCCGATAATACTCGAAAGGGCGGTTGGCAGTTAATAGTTTTTATTTTTATATTATTTAAAAATAAAATAAAAAATACTACGTTTGAATGCAACCTAAATACAACGTTGCAACAACGTTGGAACAAAAACGTCGGGAAAACTTGCATATACACCATTGTGACAACCAAACTGCAACGTTTGAATGCAACCTAAATATAACGGTGCAGCAACGTTTGAAAAAAACTCGTCGGGAAAACTTTCGTATACACCATTGTGACAACCGAACTGCAACGTTTGAATGCAACCTTAATACAACGTTGCAGCAACGTTGGAAAAAAAAACCGTCGGGAAAACTTTCATATACATCATTGTGACAACCAAACTGCAACGTTTGAATGCAACCTAAATACAACGTTGCAGCAACGTTGGAATAAAACGTCGGGAAAACTTTCATATACCTATTGTGACAACCAAACTGCAACGATTGAATGCAACCTAAATACAACGTTGCAGCAACGTTGGAATAAAACGTCGGGAAAACTTTCATATACACCATTGTGACAACCAAACTGCAACGTTTGATGAAACGTCCGGGTAATGTTTTGTATGCAACGGTGTGGCAACGTTCGGTAATGATTGCCGACGTTGCGACCTAAATATTACGTTGCAGCAAAACGTTTGATGCCCACTGGGTTTATCTGGTTTTCTGTTTTAAAATAAATAAATAATAGTGGAAAAGTGTTCCGAAAGGAATGACTTATTGGTAAAAGTAAAAACAGTATGTTTAACAAAAATATGCGAAGAATCGAACGCTGACCACTCACCTGAGTGCATTAGATTTAATGATTTATGTGTCAATTACGTTTCAATATGACAACGGCTTCACTTGTTTCCGCAAGGTATTAGTCCTTAGTCCACATTTAATCCATACCACTTATAAACAGATTTCAATATATATTATTGGATATAATTAGCATTTATTATTAGTAACTGGTACTATTATACTTTACTGATGCTTAATGTTCATGTGATGATCGGTGACCGCCGCTAGGAAATATAAATTTTAAACAGTCAAAACACTAAACAACTTGCAGTTGATGACTCCTGTTTTTTTCCAGTTTGTAATGATTATAAGTAAAAGTTGACTTAACATTTGTTTAGAACGAAGTTTGGAAACCGGACATCGCGCTCCACAATTCATACCTGGATTATAAAGGGCTCGGTGACAAGACTCTGAACGTCATGAATAGATACACAGGCTTGATGTACTGGAATCCATTTCAGGTGCCATTTAAGTATTCTTTATTGTTTTGGAAGTTTGCATTGACAACAAAACAACATTTGTGTATTGTGTTTCCTCACATTAAGTTGAATATTATTGATTCCGATCTACGTATGTTCTGATTTAAAGGTCTTTAAATCCACGTGTTCCATGGATATCTTCTACTTCCCGTTCGACTACCAGACATGTTACCTTAGATTTCAGGCTTGGAGTTATTCGAGACGACAGGTATAATCACTTTGTTTCAGCCATGTAATTGAGCCTTGTTCTTTGTCAACTGGGCTTAATCCGTGTGCGCTAAGTATCATCACAGACTAGCCTGGCTAATCAGGGACGACAATCTCCGCTTTTATGGTTTTTCTTTTAAAGTCCCGTTTTAGCGAAAATGCAATGTAAACGGAAAGTTTCGTCCCAGATTAGCCTGTGCGGACGCCACTTAACGCAAATGCATCAAGCCCAGTTTTCACACAACGAGGCTCAATAGATAAGTACAACACAGCAACCTATTCACAATTTATGCAAAAAGGCCCTCTTAAATACTAACCAAATAATAGTCAATTATACACTTCAATTTGATAATATTCATGTTGGCCTTGGTTTCATATTACGAGTGTATGTTCTAGGTGAATATGGAAAGTGGCTTCAATGATTCCAAAGGGTTCAATCTTGAGTACTACGAAACCAACTCCGAGTGGGACATCGTCAACACCAGTTGGATAGTCTATCGAGACAAACAAGACGCTGCAATCAACTTCAAAATGACTCTTAAAAGAAAACCTATGTATTTCATGATGTCCGTACTCTTGCCGATATGTATGTTATCTATTTTAAACATCTGCGTGTTCATGATTCCTGTTCACTCTGGGGAGAAAGCGAGCTACGCTGTCACTGTTTTCTTATCCTTTGCAGTATTTTTAACAATAGTTTCTGACACCCATCCACAAAACTCCGAATCAACCCCCTTAATCACGTCTTTTCTCGTCATACAAACAACTGTAAGCTCTCTGACAACAATACTGGCCCTTGTATTCTCTCGACTGGAAAGCTTTGCAGATGCAAAAGTTCCAAGTCCACTTGTAAAACTTATGAAACTAATGAGTTGTCGCCCATGTCTTTCACATGCTCGCAAGACTAAAGGTAATGTGGTCGAACCAACGGAGGACTCAGGAAATGCAACGGACACGCCTAAGAAAGGACCTTCTGTAAATGTTGATTGGACAGATGCTGTTAACTTTCTAGACTTTCTATGTTTTTTACTGTTTTCGATTCTGTTTATTATGTCGATTATAGTTTGTTTTGCCTTGGCCACTTCAAAAGGTAGAGTGTATAACGTAGAATTCAACTACAACAGCAATGGCATGTACGAGCAATATGACAACAACGGGCGTGACGATAGTGCAAACACGGATCATTCGGGAGATGGTGATTGGGATAACTCTAACGAATACTATTAGTAAACAAGAGAAAACCATGGCCTGTATTAGCGATTCCAATAGTTGAACAATATAGAGAATTCTTGCAACTGTGGATGCACAAATAAATTCTCCATTGACATGTTGCTGGAGAACAAATTATTAATGTCGAAACTGGCCTACGTGTACAATTTATTTCCAAAGAAACTATTTGGCTATTTCTTCTTCTATTGTTTATAACAAAACTTACGAATTTATTGTAAATACTATAGACTTTGTGTTACATAGAATTACACAAAATCTGCAGTATACATCACAGAAAGTTTAATTATCAACATATATTTAATATAACGCAAAAATATTATTAAAATTTTAATACCTTGTAATGATAAGGGGAATAATTTATCATGTACCTACCGATGCAATACAAATATCAATCTAGCCTTAAAAACAACAACAACAACAACACGCAATGGATTCGAAGATTAGCGGGAAGTGTTAAATAATTTTGAATTTAGAGGAAGGTAGCTCACGGTAAGCAGTGTTATGGAAGGGTATTTAGGTAAAAATTACATCATTCGTGCTGAATATTTGCATTATGACTGATGCTTATTCTAATATGCTTTATGACAATTCCAACATGCGTGTTGTCTATTCGTTTGTACTTGATGATTGCTGCAACATTACATCATTCATGATGAATATTTGCATTATGCGTGATGTTTATTCTAACATGCTTCATGACAGTTCCAACATGCTTGTTCTCTATCGGTTATACTTGATGATTGTTGCAACATTCTTTGTGACTATCCAATGTTTGTGTGTTCATTATTCCTGAAACCAGTCATAATCGGTTTTGCCACTAAGCGTCATAAACAACGGCAGTTAGCAACAGGCAGTAAGCAGAATGCAACTAAGCAGAATGCAAGTTACTAAATTATGACAACAGGTTGCGCGCGTTTATTTACCGTATGTTGAATAAATTACTTTTCGGAAAAAAAGCGAAAACATCCGAATCATTATGACTAGTAAACTGAATAAGCTGAATTAGTTCCCTTTGTTATATAATCTCCATTAAACTAAATACGTTTATATTACCATGAAGACCAGTAGGCCTATACAATGAATTGACTGCCGTGAATGTTTTTGATATTTGTAAGATGCAATTGGCACTCAAGAAATTATACATGTATTTTATTCAAGACATATATTTGACTCTTATGAATCTTGGCAAATACCTAGTGTTTTATTTTGCTTTATCTAAATTGTGTCATGCATCAATATGTACTTAAAGCAGCATGACCAACAGCTCTTTCATATGTGAAAGAGATTGACACGAAATACCTACCCATCTATAATAAAGTTTATATGTGCACTTCAATATTATAGTTTTATAGCATTTTATGTGGTGCAATATAAAAGTACTCTAGTAAATTTGAAATTATGATATGGATTTCCTCTCAACATACATGCAGAGTTCCAGATAACTTATTCAGCAAAATCTTGGTTTACACTCTATAAAAAATCCAGCCTTTAAGTCTATTATTTATTCCTTTTTTCAGGTAAGTATAATTTTTGGCACATCCGCATTTAGTAGTTGCAATAATTCAAATCTCAGCTTTATAACCCAATGGTTAGCTGATAGTTGCAATGCGCCGGCTCTTGCCCATGGGTGCAAAATTTAATCAACAATGCAATGGTTAAGGAACACTGAAACTGAAAGATCTTATCAACGTTTACCTGTCTAAACCACAAACTCATACGAATGGTACCATTAAAACAATAAATAATTGCTTTTTATTGACTTAGTTTTGCTTTCGTACGCTGTATCCGCCATATTGGAAAATTGACCCAATATTGGTTAGGTCGCAGTACACCAATATTTTGCACGTCGGGTTATGTGTTGGAGCCTACAAAGTCGATAACGATGTGTTATTCGATACATAATACACTGTTTCAAATTAAAACATAAAACATGTCAGCGAGGAAAGTGTGTTGAAACATCGTCGTGTTTTTATAGGGTGCATGCAAAGGATAACATCCGTAGGTGGCCATTCAGGTAAATTTAACATGCTTATGAAGTTTATTCATTATTTTCCTCAATTTGTCTCGAACGACGTCTGTTTAGTGAAGCGCACGGATTCTCTGCGCTGAACTGCACCCATGTTTATGAAGGGGTGCATATGGACTGCCAGAGCCGCCATAGCAAAAATTATCAAAGGCTCTGGCAGTCCGTTTATATGGACTACCGCATTTAGGTTTATAGTCTAAGAAGAGCTCATGACAATTTCCGGGTTACAGCAGACTTTTTGCGATAAAAGGACCAGATAATGGAAAACGTTCGGCTTTTCGACTGTTTTAAAGATGTTCTGTTATTCATAATAACGTTAACGTGCTGTTGATTTCATAATTGTAATGAGTGCCTAGACGAGTGGGAACTCGTTGATAAAATGTTTACAGTATATGCATTGATATTGAGTTTTACGCATGATTACACATTTTGAATTCTTATTTTGTTTTTTCAATGTTTAACCGTACGCACAGGATTTAAGTCTACTTTTTTACTAAATTTAAATCATTTTTTTACGACTTTAAGCGTCTTATCTGGAGCTCTGCATACATGCATTAAAGCATATATTGAAATATATCCATAGAATTACTTTGGTTATTGAAGGTAAATTACTGTACAAAAATTATGGTTGGTCATTAACCAAATAAAAAGTTACGTCTACAAACACGCGCTTAATTTTGGTTCAGTAGCAAATATCTTACAAATGGGCGCAACTTTTCCTATAACATAACATTTCCGTTATACGCCGTACATTTCCGTAGTCGTCCGTAGCATTTCGGAACGACTGTCAATTGACATCATTGTATCATGCATGATTGTATGTTGCTTTGTGCTTGAGTGAAACTCACATCTTGCCATCGCGTTAATTTATTCAACGCATCAATATTTGATTCCATTATGCACTGCGCCTATTGCACAAGTCTCTCTGCACAAACCAACATACACATATGCAGCATGCAATTAACGAACAAGATTGTTGGATCTGTACACATGCATGATACCATTAAGCAGAATGTAAATAGAAATTGGCCATCAGGCAAGATGTAAGTGTCATCAAGCATAAAAAGGTGTCTACATACAAATTGAAAGTATCATCAAGAATCATGACACAGTCACAAAGAATGATGTAATTTTCACCTAAATACCCTTCCATACGGTGTTCTTAGTTTTTTTTCACCGGTATCTAGATTGTTAGACCATGGGTCGATGTAGGATACCCTGTCTTCCCAGTAATTTCCCTTGTTTACTGGAAAATGGGCGGGTCCGGGGTCTGCTGCGTTTCCTTCCTGTAGTTCATATACTATATAGGGGTCTATTTTTTATTATTTAGCCATTAGATTAGCTTTATGGATAGACTTTCAAACTCCTGTGATTTGAACGAAAATCATTATCCTTATTTGCAGGCGCATCGTGTGATATTTAACTTTTTATCCGCTTTCACAGATACACGTTTCAGTCCACGACCTTGAAGTTGAGCACTAACTGTTTTTTATTTTGATGTTGATTTTTTCTATTTCTAACAATAAACATATCATATTCTCGATTGATTTTTTATTTCTTCTAATATTTTCAATAGAAAAGTATTAAAAGGAACAGTTTAATGTGGAACTATTTTTGTGTGATACAATCAGTAGTTATTAGGTCGTCATGTTGGAGACCCGACTGAATAATTATTCTGTAATGTCAATTAATCGTTTGTCTTTGATCAAATGTGTTAAAGACATAATTTAAAATGAAGCAGGATAAAACGACAGACATACAGACATTATAGTTTATTAACGTCTCACGTTTGTACATAAAACACAGTAAAGCAGTTACAAAATCATATATATATATATATATGTACAAAACCACTATTAAAGATTTACGAGAGACGATATGGTTCTAAAAAAATTAAAAGTGTTCAACGATTATATAACATATAAATATATAAATATCATAGAATCTTTCACATCTCTTAGAAATATATAAAAAAAGATTCTTACGGTAATTCGATTTAAAATGATTTATTTTCTTAAAATAAATAAAATGTATAACTGTTAGAAATGTAATAAAAGGTCCTGAAGGAAATTCGGTTTAAAATGATTAGTTTGCTTAAAACAAATAAAAAATAATTTTAATATATATCATCACACAATACAAGAAGAGTGAATTTCAATTTGTACATTATAAACAGTTTTGTACTTATGAAGTACAAAGTATATTTTTATTTGATACGCAATTGACTATTCGCACATATTAAATGGATTATATATACATGTGGTTGCGACGCTTCATTAAAATGTCATGACAGGCTCAGGTACTGGGTTTAATGATGCGATCATCCGACAGCAAGAAGTTAATTTTTCTTCTTGGGTTTAATGCGGTGAAATTCTGGTTTACTAAAAGAGCACTTTCTGTTAAATTGGCTCTTATATTTGCGTTTAGCGGACACATTGTTAAGGCATGCCCTTCACTTTCGACACACGTCTTACAGACGAAAAAACAATATCGTTTAATTTCGGTACACCTTCATACCGTCCTGTTTCTATACGAAGAGGTGCAACACTAAAGCGGAATTTTTCCAAGACACTACGTTGTGCTTGACTTATCGTATAACACTTGACGTTATACTTGGCTCTACAGTGAATTCTGTCTTAAACTGCCTATAGTTCCGAAGTGTATTACCCCCATTTGCGCGTATTTGGCCATGTTCTATATTAACAGTGTTTTCCCATTTACGCTTTAATTCGTTCAACATGGCTTGTTGATAGCTATTTATTGTCGACTTGTGTTGATCTTTGCTGTATGTTTGTCCATGGCTAAGAGCGGCATTTTGCAGTTTTGTATTGACTGATGAAGTTATCATTTTGCTCCAGTTGTTTCGTCGTGCGCCCTGTCAAGTTAGGTAGTCAAAACACTGTTTATTAAGTCTGTTATCGTCCATCCTGTTTAAGCGAAGCCATTGTCCATCCCATGTCTCCTGTCACTGCTGCGTTTGGTATATATCTCCTTACACCTAGGAAGAAGCGACAGGCTGATGGACGGCATTTATACAGTGTGTTTCATAATATGTGATACACTTTCAAACATTTGTCGCTTTTTCAATCAAAGAACTAATACAAAGTTAAAGGTATCAGATTAAAGGTAAATGATCACATTTTGATATAGACAAAAGTTGGTGCGCTGAAATGAATAAAAGAAAAGTATTCACCATAAAAAAAAAGTGTTAATTTATAGCATTAACTCGAAATGACGTCCATTTTGAATGGTTAATGTCAGAAAATACCTTTCGTACCGACCTCTCTGGTGTTTCGTCAATAATTCGCTTCACCTGCTCAACATTTTCACTGCTGCGGCTGCTTTTTTGTCTCCCCGTGTTGTTATTTCTCTGGTCTGATATCCCTCCATACTGCTTAAACCGTTTAACAACTCTGTTTACTTGTAATCTGGTAATAGGCCTATCCAAAGGATATAGCTTTCGCATTCCTCTTATGACAAAAAGATTTTCTCTCATAATATAATTTTATTATGTTTTGACTTTTTTCTGTTGAAAGCACCATCTTGAAAATAACAACTTTTAATGGCATCAAATGTGACGTCATGACGTCAACATTTTCCAGTAAGTTATGTCTTATATAAAATGGTGAAGATTCTTTGTCATTTAGAAACAATGTTTGTGATATATCAGTTTTATTGAACCCGTGGCAATACTTTGAAAGTGTATCACATATTATGAAACACACTGTACATGTGAATTCCTGTGTTCCCCATATTGAAGCTCCGTAGCTTATTGTTGGCCACACCATTGTGTCGTATAGCTTAGTAAAGACCTCATAATCCATTCCACCTAGTGCTTTGTACTTCGAGAATAGTAATCCTAGCGCTCTAGATGCTGACTGTGCTACGTGTTTTGCGGTTACAGAATAGTCCAATGTATCTGTTAAAACGAGGCCCATATAGCGATATTGACAAGTCGCCAAATTATCGATCGCTCCGCCCACATAGTCACGTGGTCTAGTGATTAGAAAACCCCGACAAGCAGATCGCAATTATAGCGGATTACGTGAGGGAAATTCTATATTTGTAATGATGTATTATGCTCTTTTCTATAATATAAATTATTAAAGCCGCACACTAAACTAAACTGCTTTGTAAAACGTTTATACAATCATAAATACTTGAGAGAGAAATGGCGTAATCAAAATAAATGAGTTAACGGCAGACTGACTATCAGAAACGTTTCTTATACATATTATTTAAAGAGTTGATGAAAAATCCGTTGTAAAAATAAGAACTTGTATTCAACCGTCTGACAGTGAACCCGGTGGCTATTCATATATAATTTGAAAATATTTTTATCAAATGCAAATGACATATCCATATCATGATGGGTTTTTTGTTTATTAAAAATGTTTAGATCTTTGTTTTATTGTGTTATTTTTAAAAAGACACCGTTTTTTATTTAGATAGAAAATAAATTTTGATTGTAACCATAATTTAATACAGGCCTAATTTCGTGGTTTCATTAACAGATAGTCTAATATGCATTTTATTTCATTTATGTTTAATGCGAACCTGTTACATTTCACTATCAAAAAATGAAATGTTGGTATTACGGTGCTGTTCACGAACATTCGAATCGAACACATTTAGCATATTATGCATTTGCTCATTTATAACAAGATGGCCCTTATATGTTAATTGCAGTTTTCACATTTCTCCCCGTATCAATATATGTTGTATTAGAAATGTTGTTGTTGTATTATAAGCCGTACATTTTACACTTGAAGTCGCTTAAAGCTGGCTAAGCCGCGTTGAAATCACCTTTTTGTTGTTTTTACTTTAGTTAAAACAATATTAAAGTTAACATTTATAATGATTTCCCTTGTTTATGATCCACAGAAAATAAATATATAGTTGGAAATCATTTATAACGGCCACCGGAAAAACTTTGCGAAACCGAAATTTCGCAAACTTAAGTACCCTTTTTCTTAAAGGTTTGCTTATTTGTGATTAAGTATAAGATAAAAGTCTAACTTGTGATTAATAATTGGTTATTTTTGCTTGTTAAATGCGTTTTCTTCACTATGAACTATATTTGCAAAGTTGGGGTTCCCATGGGATTTTTGTATTATCCCATGGGATTTTTCATTATCCCATGGGAATTTTGGTTTCCCCATGGGATTTTTCTCCAGCTTTTTTTATGGGAGAAAAAATCCCATGGGATTTTCAAAAACATAAAACACGTTCGTTTGTGCTTAGATATCGATTTTAAGCATTGTTAAAGCATTTGTGCTTATTTTCGTTCAATTTTATTTGATAGAAAAAAAATCCCATTTTTTGATGGGAAAAAAAAATCCCATGGGATTTTTTTCTGATTTTTAGAGATTTAGTCATGTAACCTTCAGAAACACTACCTTTTAACAAATGATGAGCATTTCTCGCGATTTCAACGCGTTAAATCGTGTTTTAAAAAAATAAAAAAATCCCATGGGATTTTTTTTCCCATGGGATTTTTTTTGACCCATGGGATTTTTTTTCCCATGGGATTTTTTTTCCAATGGGATTTTTTTAAGGTATAAGTTTCTAAAAGCTATATAATAATAATAATAATAATAATAATAATAATAATAATAATAATAATAATAATAATAATAATAATCGTGCTCAATATGATGAATTTGTACTTTTAAGCGACTAACATTTTTATTCGAGCCGATCGTCGAGTCCGAATGGTGAGTATAAGAGCAATTTACCAGTACAAATAAATCTCACTTGTGTAGAGAACGCTACCGTACTATAAAATAATCTTGATAATAAGTCATATCATTTCTCGACAGAAAATGAAAACAGTATCCATATTGATGTCAGCAATGTCCCCTGCTATGATAAATATTGACAAAATGAAAAACCTTGACAATAATTCCGTGTCGAATACGCATTAGATTATAGCAATCAAATTCATATAAGCATTGATAAGATAATATGCGAAAATGGGTCTTATGTCAAATACGGCCAGCGTAGCTCCATTCCATAATGTCCGGTATTAAGTCACGTCAAGTTTCGTGGTCGAATTATAGCATAATAATCATTTTCACATTACGCGAATCATATGAGTTTCCCTACATATATTGTGTTAACATTTATGTTACACTAATGTGCGATGATGAAAAGGGGATTTCGGTAATTCTACATTCGCCCGCCTAGTACCGAAATCCCCATATTTACGCCTTAAAGGGTCAATAGGTCATCGGTATGAATGGTTTTTGACTTCACATGAATGTAAAGGTGCAAAAAAATGATATTAATTTTAATTATTAAGCACTCTTGACAGCATTAAGTTGCCTCTCAGTGGGGATTTCGGTAATTCTACACTAGAACTTAAACGCGCGCCGGTACCGAAATCCTGCTGTACAAACCTTCAAGTGTCAACAAAATTATTATAGTGTTTTTTTTCATTAGCAACCAGTGACATGTATTATCTCCCATTCGGTTACTTCTTTTGGAAAATAATTAGCGGGGATTTCGGTACTGCTACATTCGTACGCCCAGAGCCGAAATCACCCATGTTTACGCCAATCCCCCATATTACGCCTTAAAGGGTCTATATGTCATTATGTTTAGGTTTTGGCTTTGCATTAATGTTGATTTGTACACAATCATATTAGTGTTAATCATTTAAACACTCTTATCAGAATATTTTTTCCATTATTAAATAGTTTATCAATGTGAAAAATGTGTAAACGAATGTAAAAAAAGGTAAAATGTACATTTAAAACATTGGTTACACAAAAGTATATGTAAATATAACATGACATAGTAATAATAAGTCTCCAGAAAGTATTTTCCAAACAAATCTGATGAAACAAATGATATCGTACTACCTTATTTACAATATGCTATACACTTTTGCAATTTAGTTATCAATGTTTAATCAAAGCATAAATCAGCATATGTTGCCTCTTAGCGGGGATTTCGGTAATTCTTAACAAGCACATAAACCCGCGCCGGTACCGAAATCCCCGCTGTACAAACCTTCAAGTGTAAAAAAATACTGATTTAGGTTTAAATAAAGGGAACAATAGTATTTTCGGCCACCAAAAAGCACTTCCGCGTCAACAAAACGATTGAAATTATGTCAGAAAGCCAGCTTTTCATTGTATATATTGCAATACACCATCGGCCGCCGAGAGCGGAGTACTGCGCTTGGCCGCTAAACAATGTGGATTGCATCAAATTAAATGTCAATTTTCGATTTTATTACAAAAATAAACACTGCCTTTTTATAAATATGTCAAGCACGTACACTTAACAAAAAAATCGATATATCTTTATGTAATGTAGAAAAGTAAAGCGCTTTATATATAACAATGTTTTATAATGTCTCTCTGGTTGAGAAAAAAAACTAAACAAAACCATGTAGAACATATAATATGTTTTCATAATTAAAAAAAAAAAATTAATGATGCACGTGATGTTTTATAATTGATATAAGTTCACGTGTCATTGAACGAGTTAAGGGAGAGATGCGAATTAAATTACACATAATTAAAAACGGATACTATACTGTCAGCTTGATTTATAAATTGTGTTCCATCGCGCCAATATATTCATTGTTCCATGAAATTTTGTATAAAAGCAAAACGATTGAAATTATGTCAGAAATCCTGCTTTTCACATGAAATGATCTTTAACACTTTATTTATTCCAATCAGGTAAATAACAATTACAATAATAGGGGAAGTCTATACTGTGTATTAGAAACTTGTTGTGGTGATCCCTATCTTATCCGCTCAATACACATCCACCTGGCTACTGTACAGAAAAAATTAGATTTACTTCCAAAATAACTGATTTCATTAATTGCTAACTTGTTGTCTACATTTTAAATTAACAACGATAATGGATCAACATCACCGTTGCACAATTATTAAGTTCACAGTAATCTGTACTTTAAATAGATAGCCTAATTAAAGACGGTGCTAATAAAGAACAAAGCGTGAATGTGGATATTAAGAAATTAGATCCTTTTTTGCATGACACTGGCAGTATATCATTTTATCTTATATAAATAAGCCACATTTAAGACATGGATAAAATTAAAATAAGACACATTTGCATCTTTCATTTCTTAAAAAAAAATAAGCACGCAGTCACATATAAATAAGATACATTGAAGACACAGAAAAAAATAAATAAGACACATTTGCATCTTTCACTAAATTTTCTTGAAAAAACATGTGAAACTGAAGAAAAACATTTATTACTGACACATTATTCTAAAAGTCGACTGACAACTTAAGTTCAAAGAGGGATTTACAATTAAATAAGATCCATTTTCGCATGATGCTAGTTGTAGAGCAAGCAATACATTTC
Organism: Dreissena polymorpha; assembly: GCF_020536995.1. Classification (NCBI taxonomy): domain Eukaryota; kingdom Metazoa; phylum Mollusca; class Bivalvia; order Myida; family Dreissenidae; genus Dreissena; species Dreissena polymorpha. Next base: position 30,868,697 of record NC_068367.1, read on the forward strand.
TTACTGACAAATTATTCTAAAAGTCGACAGGCAACATAAATTCAAAGAGGGAACCACAATTAAATAAGATCAATTTTCGCATGATACTGGTTGTATAGCAAGTAGTCACATATTAATTACAGCTTGCATTAGTTGCAATAATTTTGTTAAGTGCGCGTGCTTCTGAACGTTGCGTTAAGCGAGAGTGTTGTCATTTTGTTAGTTTTATATTTTGGTATTATGTATGATTATTGCTTGTTTTGAATTTGAAATAAACGCTTTCTGGCAAATAAGCATCGTCTTAATTTTAATACAAATAATGAACATTTGACATACAAAATGTCCAATAACATACCGACAATAACATTATATATATGTTAATTTCTTTGCATGTTTATACCGAAATTATAGCCGACATCGGCAGTTAGGGAAATTTTGTGACACACTTTAACACATCAAACATGCATGATAGTTCTTTTTTCATATGATATTCCCCTGGTTGCTTACCGGTGTATTGGTGCAGTTGATAACCCCGCCGGGACTACAGTAGGGTGCTAATACACACGTGTATCGTGTTCAATACAATCGTCTTAATTTAAATACAAATAATGAACATTTGACATACAAAATGTCCAATAACATATCGGCATTAACATTATATATATGTTAATTTCTGTGCATGTTTATACCGAAATTATAGCCGACATCGGCAGTTAGGGAAATTTTGTGACACACTTTAACAAATCAAACATGCATGATAGTTCTTTTTTCATATGATATTCCCCTGGTTGATTACCGGTGTATTGGTGCAGTTGATAACCCCGCCGGGACTACAGTAGGGTGCTAATACACACGTGTATCGTGTTCAATACCCGATCCATGCTACAACGTGTAAGAACGGGAATTTCGGTAATTCTACCTTTTTAAGCTTGCGCACCTCTAATGGGCACATATCCAAATATAATTTAATTAATTATTTTCCTAATCAGCATCATTTCACTAAACTACATGCAAATTTGTAGGTAGGCTTTCCACACTTAAAAAAAATAAACCGATTTTTTCAAAACCACCCTCACGCTCGGCTTTTGTCCAGTTTATTTTCACCCCTGGGGTATATAAAAGTTCCATAATTCATTCAAATGTCCAAATATGGGCATGCAGTTGGTGTGTACAGATGCAGTAAAGGTGATTAAAGTTTAAACAAGATGAAATAAGTATTCTTTTACAGACACTTATTTTTTACAAATTTTAATCTATGGAATAGCGCCATGAAATGTAAGTGATTTCAGCCAAGTAAAAATTGGGTCGGTTAAAAACAAAGTGTCATAAAATTCAAAATAGTATCATTTTAGTTATATTTTAAACTAAGTTTTTATAGAAACACTATATACAGCAAAAATACCAAAAAATAGACAGATTTACCGTTTACTTTTTGAAATAAAAATAAAAATGCAACATGCAGCATTCGTATTTTCAGCAGTAAATTAATCAATTTAGCCATAACGTTGTTTCAATGTTAAAATTGAAGGATGTGCATACAATTTTCAACATATTTTACAATAAACATAGCTTATGTGCTATATTAAATCAAATTACGTTAGAAAAGAAATAAAACGCGTCGCAAAAAGTATGCGATGTCGGCAGGAATCGAACCTGCGCGGGAAAATCCCAAAAGATTTCTTATTCATCGCCTTACCCACTCGGCCACGACAACTTCACATCTGTATACCCTTAAATTAGATATATATAAGTAAACAGGTAAAAAGGCTCGCTCGATCTTTGAAGAAATCGCGAAATCGTATTTTTCAGATGATAATTGGATCTAAGTCAATATTTATAGTGAAAATAATGTAATCTAAATGAATTAGTTAAACATATATCAAAATTCGAAGTTTGAAAAAAATAAAATGCATCTCTCGGAAATAAGCGATCATTGAAGATCGGGAATGGCTTATGTATGAAGTGAAAGGACAGTTGAAAGTTTCCATTTTGCACGTTAATGATTCTGATAATATGGTGACAAAGGCAGCAGTCCTATGTAGTATTGTGTTTGACCGGAGAGTAGCGTGATCTGTGTCGGTGTTGGGCGCTCTGAGGGCGCAATCCGGCTACATAGGTACATAGGAACCTCTTGTGGCTATAGTCCATGGATCGGGTTCGGCAGACAGGGAACATGTAAATTTTTATATGTATGTTTTATATCTTAATTACCTAAACGTATATTTATCCTGATTACTTATTTACTGAGGTTTGAGTTAGTCGCAATGATTGTAGATACGTTTTACTATATTTAGTAAGTATTTGGAGGACGAGTGGCACGGGCACGCGCTTTATTATCACTTATGCAAGGAACGCGTTTTGTTTATATACGTATTTTTGATATTCCGATAGGCTTAAGGGAGGTAACTTATTCAAGTAAAACGCGATATTTTT